>NC_073409.1:12670000-12712500 GCF_028641065.1 Leucoraja erinaceus
TCTTAATCTTTGCGCTGGACTCGATCACCTCCTTTGCGACTCTCCCACTGAAAACAGCAATCACAAAATGGGGAGGGGGTGGGGGGGGGGGTCAGTGAATGAAGGCAACAAGTTGGTACTAATGCTCCCTCGCTGGCCCTGGACGTATCACACAGTTATTCTCCATAGTCAGTCTGGTAGATGATTGGTGTGAGTGGGCGGCATGTTTCAGCAGCGGTTAGTGCTGCTGCATCACAATGCCAATGACCCAGTTGGGGTTTGCACCTCCTCCATGTGAAAACCCGCATAGGTATTCCTTTGGGTGCTCCGGTTTTCTCCCACATCCCAAAGACATGTTCGGCTGGAAGGTTAACTGGCTGCTGTGAATTATCCCTAATATGGGTGGGAGGAAAAGGAATTGGAGGAAGCTAATGGGTGTGTGAGAAAAATAGGACCCAGGGAAATACATGGTAAATGGTGCTGGTGGGTTTGCTATTGGAGCTGACATTGGCACAATGGGCTGAAGGGCCTCCTTCTATGGTTAAAAGGAACATGAGTATATGTGAGAATAGGGTCTCTTGTGCATGAGTATGCCACATTACAGTAACAGTGTTCATTTATCTCCGGTTAAGCAAGCATTGCTGACACCAGTTAAATGCAATCTTGCAAAAATGCTGTGGCGTTTTCTTGCTGGGAAGCTGTCAAGCAATCTCAGTGTTCTTGTTTGAATGTGCTTCCCTATGCTGGTTGTAAGCTCTCTTTGTGCCACCCACCCATCTGTGACCACGCTCTGCAATGGGAAGCTGGGTCTGAAAGCTATGGTGACAGCAATCACCGGCCTTGGCTCCAAACCCAATGGAAAATGGGAATGGCTCCCGACTGCCTCAGTCCATGCATTCCCAATCTAATGGCAGGAACATTGTAAACACATTGTCCTTTCTTGATTGTGACTTTAGCCTCTGGTCTCCTCTTTCACTACAGTATCCTCTACTAACTGTGGGTATTTACCTGTATCGAAACCGACTCCCCTTGAAGAACATGTTGCTGCTTGAAACAGTTCGCACCTGACTGGATTTCTCAAACCTGGGGAAGGCCAGAGAAAGCATCAAATCCTCCACTGCCATTGCCCATCCTTAGAAACTCCACAGAATACATTCCCTCCCCTGCCAAAGGGGTGAACTGGTAATCTCTGCCCCCCCCACTCTTGTTCCCTAACTATAGCTGGTGCTCTATGTTGTATCGGGCACGGTAAAATGTTCCAAGTAGCATCACACACAAAATGAGTCCAGGCACCAACCAGGCTATGTGACCGACAGCTTGGTCAAAGAAGGTGATTTTCAGGGGTTCAAGTGCGGAAGAGAAATGGAGTTCACATTTCAGGTTGATGATGGAGACTAAATGGATGTGTTAATTGCCATTCTGAAGCATGGCTGCAGGGTGACCACAATTCAGATCCAAATATTTCAGGGTCATAGGCAGGCAGAAAAGAAAAGGGGTAGGGGGTTGTCCTATTAAATGGTTTGACATCAGTACAGTAGTTAGAAAGGATCCTAGTTAAGAAAGTTGCAATGTAGAATTATAATCAGTGTGAGCAGAGCTGAAAGGCAGCAGTGGGCTGTAAATATTGATGGGATTAGTTTCCATGCCTCTGAATAGTAATGTAGGACATGATATAATAAGAACATTGTAGGAGCATGTAACATGGGTAATAAACTATCCATGGGGGACTTCAATCTACAAATAGACTGTGTAAATCAAATTATCCTAACCATGTGGGGAAAGAATTCCTGGAATGTGTGCAAACTTTATATGGAGCTGATTGGGAAACAGGCTATTTTAGAGATTTTTCTGTGGAGGCAGAAACATTTAATTAATAACCTTGTTAGAAACAGCCCCAAGGAAAGAATTAACATAATATGACAGAATTTTACATGTTTCGATCTGGAACCCGTGGAAAAATTAGGCCATGATGAGGGTGTGTGGGGCAGGTCAACTGGGCTAGACTGGGCAACCACGTTGCGGAATAACAGCGGGCTGCCAATGGCGGGTTTTGACAGAAATAATGTACAATGTAGATCGCACACCTTCATTCACGGCACAAAAACATAACTGAGAAAGTGGCCCAAACTTCGACTTGAGGAGAAACTAATGGTGGTATTAAATATAAGGAGAAAGCCTGTATATGTAGTGAGCCCGGAGGTTGGGGAGTTTGTGAATTCAGCAAATGATCACCGTGGGATTGATAATGGAAGGAAAAGCAGAGCATGAGAGTGAACTCAAGGGAAGCATAAGAACATTGTAGGAGCTTTTACGATCCAGTAAAAAGGGAGACCAGGGAAGATAAATATGGTCTCTCACAGACAGAGAGGAGAATTTATAATGGTAAAAGTGGAACTGGCATGGGTTTCAATAAGGAGTTTGTTTGTCTGTCTTAATAAAGACCAAAAAAAAACCTTGCAGAAATATTGGAGCAATACTCATGAGGAGATGCTGTCAGGAAAGGCTGGAAGCTGGTGAATCACAGGGACCTGGTGATCTACACCCCAGAGTTTAGTAACAGTGAGTTTTCTGATTATCTATATCTCTATCTATCCATCTATCCATCCATCCTCCATCATCCATCATCATCCATCCATCCATCATCCATCCATCCATCCATCCATCCATCCATCCATCCATCCATCCATCCATCCATCCATCCATCCATCCATCTATCTATCTATCTATCTATCTATCTATCTATCTATCTCTATATAATATTAAAACTCTGTGGCTGCTGGCTGGCTGTGTTTCTGCCTGACTTGTGGTTGCCAGCCTTTGATTCGTTGCTACGCCAACGCCATACCCAGAAACGCCGACATTTTTTCCATTTCGGTAGAGATTTCACTTTTCATTCCAAGTATCCACTCCTCATTATATTGTCATGTTTATGCACACATTTTAAATAAAAACCTTCTCCCCCCACTCAATCATTTTGTCGCCTCCTGCTGGCCAGCGACCATAACGGCTGCTGGCGCCCGCCTCTCGCCCCAAAGACGCCATTTAAAAACAGCCGCACTGCTGACTGTGGGAACGACTTGACTTGGAGGACCACGTCTCCCGTGGGGGCTACGGGCAGGAAACGGCTGCATTGGGGGAGCAGACCCAACGGGTCTGCACTTGGTCGAGTATCTTGTAAATTTCTCTAGATTGTGGAATGTTGCTTGTGGATCGAAGGATAGGAAGAGGGAGATGCAGGCAGAGTGAATAAGCAACGGTGGAGTAGATGGAGACAGTGTGGAAATGTGAGGTTCCTCACTCTTCTAACAGAACAGAAATAATGGGGAATGTTGCTGCTCACAGGGACCTGGGGTTTCCTCCTGCACTGGTGAATGAACATACTGGCAAGTGAAGCAATCAGGGAGGCAAACAAAATGTTAGCTTTTATTGCAAGAGGATTTTGATATGGTGGGTATGTTTTTTCCTGTGGGAGAATCAAGAATCGGGTCACTGTTTAGAAATAAGGGGTCCACCATTTGAGGAAGATGAGGTGAAATGCTTTCTTTCACAGGATATTAAACACTCTTCCTCAAAGGGCAATGGAAGCATTGTCTTTGCATATCTTCAAGGCGGCGGGAGGAGAAGATACTTTATAAACGACGGGGAGGCAAGAATGTAAGAGTTGAGGATGCAGCTATGAAAAGGGCAGGGCAGGCTTGAGGGCTGAGTGGCCTACTCCTGCTCCTCACGTTTGCATGGTCACACGTAAGGAGATGGTAACATGGAGAGACGGAGGCGTGGGGGGAGTTCATGTGGGGCAAGGGGCTGGGGTATTGAATGGCCTGTCTCAATGCTGACCATTCCATGCAGTAAATGTACTTACTTGTAAAAGGCTTGATTCT
The DNA here is from genome assembly GCF_028641065.1 of Leucoraja erinaceus. Taxonomy (NCBI): domain Eukaryota; kingdom Metazoa; phylum Chordata; class Chondrichthyes; order Rajiformes; family Rajidae; genus Leucoraja; species Leucoraja erinaceus. The sequence goes on from NC_073409.1 coordinate 12,673,861, forward strand.
CCACTCCGCACTTCCACAGATGTTTGCAAGCCTCAGGCGTTGGAGCGAAGTATGTCAAAATAATCTTCGATTCCTGATGCAAAAATAAATTGGTTGGCGGTTTACGATGGAGCTTCGAAGCACGCGCATCCCCTGCTGAATGGGTTCTCCAGGATGCTGATGCTGTCAGGGACTGAGGACTACTGAAGGGGAGGCAGGCCAAGCTGGAGGGAGCAATGAGTAGGAGGAACAGGAAGACCAAGTACCAATGGCCCCTCATGACTGCTGGCTGAGGGATATTAAAATATCTCTTTGTTTCACAGACAGCACATGGTAAAGCATTTGGAATGACAGGGAGTATTTTATGTTTTACAATTGAGGGGTTCCTGGTTGAATGTGTTAGACTGCCCACTCCCAGACTCTGTACAAAGGGGTCCACTGTGGGAAATGTCTCCATAGGATTGGATCCTAGCAAATGTGCCATCTCCGCAGCGTGTGGAGCGTTAGTGGCTGTGGACAGTCACTGGACTGGTTTTTGAGTGGAACTCTAGGCCACTAACCCTCTCTTTGCCTGCAACCGAGATCTGCAGACTATTTCTGTGCAATTTGCTAATCGGGGATGTGCTTAGGTGTGAAAATACGCTACTGGTAAGAAAATAATTTCATTGTGCTGACAATAAAAAGCACCACCATTGAAGGTCAGGCAGCACCTGGCTTGGAGTGCTCCCCCTGGGAACAGCCCAGTGGTATTTAATTGTGAGAATTCACCAGGACAGACAGGAACCTCATCTGAAGGCAGTGGGAGAGTGCTTGAGTGGGTGGAGAAGAGAACAGATCACCTAGTCCTGGGACGGATGGTACATCAGAAATGCAAGCACACACCAAGTTGGTTCTTGCATGCAGCTGGAATATGCAGTGACATAGTGTTACACAGTATGAGACCTGCCCTTCAGCCCACCTGCTCCATGGTGACCAAGGTGACACATTGGGCTAATCCCATTTGCCTGCATTTGGTCCATATCCCTCTAAATGCTTCCAATCGCCATATCTGTCCATATGTGTTTTAAAGCCATGATTGTATCTGCTTCTATAGCTATGCATCATACTGTGAATATATTGGAACATCAAAGTGTGGATATGTTGTTGCCAGATGGGATGAAAAAAGCTGTAACAAACTCGGTAGGTTTTACAGAATCATCATTCACCTCTTTATGAATGGCGTATAAATTAAACGTTTTTCCTTCAAACTTCATCTTGCTCACTTCAGTCCTGGAATTCAGAAAGGAACCAGCATTAGTGTTAGTCATGATATTCACACAGCCTCTGGGCCATGTAATCTTCATTAACACCAGTAACGTTACAATAAGGTTTGGTTCGGTCCGGGCAGAGACCATGTGCAGTTGCAGAATAACCTCCACAAGCTCAGGCCCTGAAGTTCATAAATTCCTGGAGCCAATTTAGGCCATTCAGCCCATCAAGTCGACTCTGCCATTCAATCATGGCCAATCTATCTTTCCACCTCAAACCCATTCTCCTGCCTTTGCCCCATAACCCCTGACATCCTTACTAATCAGTGCTGTCCACCCTTCAGTACATTTTAACAGAGCAGCCAATATGTACTGGGCAAGCTCCCAATGCAACTATGATGGGATAATCTGTTTCAGCAGGCCTGCGAGGAATGTCGTGGTGATTTATCCATTGAGCAATTTCTGCAATAACACCCTTGATTCTTTGGGATTTGAGCCTTTTGATTTACTTGTGTATTTTTCTTGAGTGTGAATATGATTTAGCAGAATCCCCACAGCCTTTTTGTTTTATGAAAAAAATCACTAAACTGAACATTTTTCCGTGAACGTGTACATTAAGGATTTAGAACGGGGGCAGAGAGAGTTCTGCACTCATCTTCAATGCTGACGTCTGGGAATCTTGACAGTCATCCCAGCTGGAAGTGCTAGGGTTAATGTTACAAACTTCATCTTGCTCACTTCAGTCCTGGAATTCAGAAAGGAACCAGCATTAGTGTTAGTCATGATATTCACACAGCCTCTGGGCCATGTAATCTTCATTAACACCAGTAACGTTACAATAAGGTTTGGTTCAATCCGGGCAGAGACCATGTGCAGTTGCAGAATAACCTCCACAAGCTCAGGCCCTGAAGTTCATAAATTCCTGGAGCCAATTTAGGCCATTCAGCCCATCAAGTCGACTCTGCCATTCAATCATGGCCAATCTATCTTTCCACCTCAAACCCATTCTCCTGCCTTTGCCCCATAACCCCTGACATCCTTACTAATCAATGCTGTCCACCCTTCAGTACATTTTAACAGAGCAGCCAATATGTACTGGGCAAGCTCCCAATGCAACTATGATGGGATAATCTGTTTCAGCAGGCCTGCGAGGAATGTTGTGGTGATTTATCCATTGAGCAATTTCTGCAATAACACCCTTGATTCTTTGGGATTTGAGCCTTTTGATTTACTTGAGTGTGTATTTTTCTTGAGTGTGAATATGATTTAGCAGAATCCCCACAGCCTTTTTGTTTTATGAAAAATCACTAAACTGAACATTTTTCGTGAACGTGTACATTAAGGATTTAGAACGGGGGCAGAGAGAGTTCTGCACTCATCTTCAATGCAGAGGTCTGGGAATCTTGACAGTCATCCCAGCTGGAAGTGCTAGGGTTAATGTTAATTCCAAAAGCAGCACTCCTGACTGCAAGGCACTTCCTCAGTGCTGCACAACTGTGACATTAGAGATAGATAGATTTTTGATTAGTACAGGTGTCAGAGGTTATGGGGAGCAGGCAGGAGAATGGGGTTAGGAGGGAGAGATAGATTAACCATGATTGAATGGCGGAGTAGACTTGATGGGCCGAATGGCCAAATTCTACTCCTATCACTTATGACCTTATGGCCTTATGACAGCCTAGATTTCTGTTCTCACCTCTCTGGTGTGTACGTCCAATGCATGGACACCTGATGCTGAGTCAAGAGGCACCCAGCCCATTGCAGGGCCGATACTTCACAAGTTACCAAGGACCCATTTTTTGATGATGTTGGAAACTACTGTGATGTCCGGGCTAATAGTACAGATGCCGAGGGATTTATTGTGATGAGATCACTGGAGACCCAGATGATTCAGAGAACTACAGTGCTTCCGGCTGACCCATTTACACACTGCAGTTTGTACATCACTATGGCTCCAAATATTGGGAGACATTGTGCTGGGCCAGTGACTTCAAACAGCTCTCAGCAATCCTTTCCAGTCACAGTGGCCACCACTTGGGGTCCACCAGAATTAATTGGGGAAAGTTATCATTGAACAGTGACACGGGCCAGAGAGAGATATCTGTCTCAGATCAGCAAAGGTCCAGGAAGTTCTGGAGCATTAGTGGCCTAGTTCAGGAACCACAGCCCTGAAACTGTAGCAGGTGGTATTTTAGTTTACAGGAAGCAGTGCCAGGGCTCTCTCTACTCACCACTTTATGTAATGAATCCGCTTGTTTCCTTGTAACACCACAAAGCCCGCTGGGGTGAAGGCAAGAAACGCTACATTCCCTGAGACATCCTGCAGAGAAATATTGACATTGAGAAATCCCAGGACTTTCTGCAAGAATCATAGATGAGATATTGTTACAATATTGTGCAGCCCCCTCCTCACCATGTGGCACAGCACAGTTCACATTTCCCCCCTCGATGTGCCCGAGGTCACTTTACATAATCCTAGCTCACGGCCAGAGTCCAAGCTGCTCACAGACATAGGGACAAGTGTGAGCCAGCCAGAGAGGGGGACAGTGAGGCAAGGGGCAGGAGAGAGGAAGGGAGGGGTGGAGAGCAAGAGAGAGGAGGAGAAGGAGAAAGAGGAGATCGGAGGAAGGGAGTGATGGGAGGGAAAAGGGAGAGAGAAAGAGGAGGAGAGAGGGGGGAGGGAGGGACAAAGGAAAGGATGTAAGTAAAGAAAAAATGAGAAGGGGGTGAAAAACATATTATAAACATGAAGCAGGAATAAGCCAGATAGATGGCTACTTGAGCGGGGTCTTCCATTCACCAATATCATGGCTGATGAAATTCACAATTCACAACATTGTAGTCTCGCTCCATTTATGTAATAATCTGCATATCATTATTCCTTATAACGTGGGTAACATTGTGTCAACTTGCATTGTACTCCACTGTGGCCTCCTCGTCCTCCCATCGGTGGGAGAGGAGGGGAGGGAGGGAGGTGGAGAGTGAAACTAATAATGAAAAGCCTAGATAAAGTGGATGAGAGGATGTGTCCAGTAGTGAGAGAGTCTAGGACCAGAGGGCACAGCATCAGGATAAAAGGATGTACATTCACATTGGAGACGAGGGCGAATTTCTTAAGCCAGAGTTCAGTGATTCTGTGGGATTGATTGCCACGGATTGTTGAGACCAAGATAGTGGGGATTTTTAAAGTGGAGATTGATAGGTTGTTGATTGGTAAGGGTCAAAGTTAATGGGGAGAAGGTAGGAGATTGAGATTGATAGGGGAAAATATATTTGTCAGGATCGAATGGGGGAGAAGACTCAATGGGCCGAATGGTCTAATTCTGCTCCTCTGCCTTACGGTCTTCTAAAAACTAAGGGATAGTTGTTGAGAGGCAGAGGGAGAGATAGGGAGGGAGTTGGAGAGAAGGTGGGTGGGAGAGTTAGGAGGAGAGTTGTGTGTGTGTGGGGGGGGGGGGGGGGGGGGGGGGGGGGGTAAGGGGTCACTGGGATGAAGAAATGCCTTGAAGAAACGCTGAAAACCAATGTGGATGTTGGTGGTTGAGCTATGTGTGAGTTGCGAATGAGGGGGACTTTTAAAGTCAATTAGAGGGTGAGTGGCCATCGACGATGAATGGCAGCTCCGGGTCCCAGCGCTGTCAGCCCGGAGCCTCTGCCGGTACCTTGCAAGGGTGAGGGTCAACTCCGTAAGTTTCCAACGTCTGCGCTTTCTTCAGGAAGTTCAGCTCTGCATTGTCCGGGGACTGCCCGCTGCATCGAAGGAAAGACACGGAGTCACGGAGAGATCCTCCAAACCCCCTACCTCACCCGGCCAGAGACCTCCCCCACCCCCCTGTTCTCCCCGCTCTGCCCCCGACTGGGCTCATGTGTCCCAGTTCCGTGGACCGGCCCAAGAGCCGACAGTAGAAAGAGCGGCTTCCCAGTCTCAAGAGCCCACGGCGCAGAAACAGGCCCTTCGTGTGTAACATTCACAGATAACAATCATTAAGCCCACTACTGTACCTAAGCTCCGTTTTGTGGATGTCGGCAATTTTCCTCTCCAACTTCTCGGAATGTTTCGGGAAGAACTGGAACTTGGAACTGTATCCCTCGGGATGCTTTCCTGCATCATAGTCCCCGATTTCAGCTGGAATTGAGAACATCTTTAAATAAACAACAGTTTCAAAAAGGAGACTTGGTTTCCCACGGTCCGAGTCATATTTGTACTGACTCTGGGCCAAAGTGAATGGTTATCACTAAATCAATGGAACACACCTTCCCATCAGAGAAGAAAGATCAGGGATCTCCAAAATGAGCCTGTCATAGAAGGTATGAAACAGAGGAGGCGAGGGGTTGAGAGGATATAGGGTGATTTCACTAAAGGTCACTGGAGCGTAGATCCGCACCCACGTGACCAAAATTCTCAAGTGGAGGACACTCGAGGGTTCCGGTACATGTTAGTGGATGGGAAAAAACGCATTTTCCCACCCGTTAAAAACATAGAAAAACGGCGAGGTTGTGAGCTGCAATTTACTGTGCCAGTCGGGGTGACCGTGAGGCACAGCTCAAGAGTCAAGAGTCAAGAGTCAAGAGTCAATTTACTTGTCATTTGGACCCCTAGAGGTCCAAACGAAATGCCGTTTCTGCAGCCATACATTACACACAAATAGACCCAGACACAACATAATTACAATTTTACATAAACATCCATCACATAGCTGTGATGGAAGGCCAAAAAAAACTTATCTCTCCACTGCACTCTCTCCCCCCCGATGTCAGAGTCAAAGTCAAAGCCCCCGGCTGGCGATGGCGATTGTCCGCGGCCATTGAAGCCACGCCGGGTGGTGCGAGGTCGCACACCGGGTCTTGGTGTTGGAGCCCCTGGTGTGCGCTCGCAAGTACCCGCGGCCATTCCAGCCGCGCGGGGCGGTGTAGTGAGGCCCCGCTCCAGTAGCTCCCCAACCCCGCAACACGGGCGGGAGAATTCTCCGTTGCAGGAGCCCCGAAAAGCGGTCTCCCTCCAGGGAGCCGTGGGCTCCCGGCGCCGCTGTCCGCAGACCCGCAGCAGCAGCCCCCGACTCAGCAGCGGCATCGGCAGCAGCAGCAGCAGCAGCAGCAGCGTTCCTCCACCGCTCCGGTCTCGGCCAGCTCCGCGACGGCAACGGTGAGTCGGCACCTGAGTCCCCGGCTTCTTCCTGTTGGAGGCCGCTCCTCGTTGCGGCCTCAACGACAACGGAACCCGACGAGAAAAAGGTCGGGTCTCCAATGCAGGGAGAGATTTAAAAAGTTTCCCGCCCCCCCCCCCCCCACCCCCCCACACACACACCCCCAACAAAAAATAACAAAAACTACATTAAAACACGGACAGAAAATAATAAAAACGCGGACAGACTGCAGAGGCCGCTGCTGGCCAGAGCCGCGCCGCCTACCGGACTACCTAGATTTACAGGAAAAAAAAAAAGATAGCAAGTAAGGTAAATTCAAGAGGGAACTGAAGGTGCCAAACCGGCGGAAGTGAACAGCCGACATTTGCCGTGGATATTTAAAGGTCCAAAATATCGGGAATTATCGCGTTTACTCGCTGAATTTCATCAAAAGTAAGTTAATAATGCCTTACTTTTGATGTCCTCCACTTGAGAATTTTGGTCACGTGGGTGCGGATCTACGCTCCAGTGACCTTTAGTGAAATCACCCTATTCCTCTGACCGCACACATCACCGGCTGCCGTTGGCGTTGTCCGCCAGCCCGGTGTGTTCCTCCAGCGCTAATAGATGATAGCTGGAGTAGTCAACGTGCATTGATATCGCACCGAGCCAACCCTTGGGCATCTTCCAGCCAACGAGGAGCTTCTGGAAGCCCAGCCGGGGGTTTAGACACGGCAGCTCCCTGGGAACAGCGGGTCGTTAGGTCATCTCTGAGGAGCTCAATCTCCCCTCGCCCCGCCCTCCTTGATCCAGTAACCCTGACCCGAACTTTGCTCCCCCTAACACTGTTATCTTAAACCCTCCCTCCGCTTCCAATATCCCTCAGTCCAACCTCCGTTCACTCTGACCCCTGTCCATTGTCAAATTGTGTTAAATAATTGTTCCCATTGAAGCCCCGGCCGATATTCCGCTGCATCTCCTCAGTTGTTGTGTTGTGGTGTAATTGTTGTTGTAAAGGTTACCTTGCAGGATGAAGGCCGCGAGCAGCGCCGCGTCTGAGGTCTTGCACAGCAGGCGGCCGTGGTACAGATCCCTCTTTATCTGAAGGAAGACCAGGTACCTGGAGGGGAAGAAGAGCGGGTGAAGGTTGGAGGACTGAAGGGAGATGCTTGGGTGCACAAGCCCGTTTGGACATGGGATATCCCACCAGGGACACGGGCTCCAGAGAGCACGGGCACGGGTGGCTGTGAAAGGAAACGGGAAGAGGGAAGATATCATGCTGACAGTGGGGTTGGCTGAGCAGCCTTGACAATAATGGAGCATCTCATAATCATATCATAGGTGATAGGAGCAGAATTAGGCCATTCGGCCCATCAAGTCTACTCCGCCATTCAATCATGGCTGATCTATCTCCCCCTCCTAACCCCATTCTCCTGCCTTCTCCCCATAACCCCTGACACCCACACCCTGAACCATTGTGAGTGATTCGGATTGACACTGTCAGAGTGACAGCATCACTTGTACTTCATCAACAGCCTCTACTCCCTTCCACCCCACATGGTTTTTTTCTCGGAGACAGAATAAACTATAGACGCTGGAGACTTAGTAGAAATAAAGAAATGCAGATGCTGGTTTACAATACAAAGCCACAGTGTGCTGGAGTAACTCAGCAGGTCAGGCAGCATCTCTGGAGAACGTTGCGGATTGGGACCCTTATTCAGACTGGTTGTGTGTGTGTGCGTGTGTGTGGGGGGGGGGAGCTAGAAAGGAGAGACGGTTCTAAGTGGGGAAGGTAATAGGTGAAAATTGGCAAAGCGGGTCTGCCCAAGACTGGTGCGGAGTTACGGGACCATTCAACACTCCCCATGTCCGGAAGAACTGACTTAGAGGACATCGTTGCACGGTAGACACTAGTGAAACACTTTCCCCGCCGATCAGCCCCCCCCCCCATATTACCCCCCCCCCCCCCCATCTCCCAGGCTGCACTGAGCCGGGGGAGAAGGTGTTACTCTCAGGGAGACCTGTGCTATGTCTATCTTTTCCTCTCAACCTCACCCTCCTGCCTTCCCCCCATAACCCTTCAAAAGCCTTGAAACAATTTTGAACGTTCAGTGGCTATGAGAGGTGCTATAAAAATGCAAAGTATTGCTGTTGTTTCTGTGTGTGGGTGCATTTGCCAGCGCCGAGGGTACACTGGATTTCCCAGGAGGAGACTTCAACGCAAGGTGAGGAGCGGAGTGATGTTGATTCATGCCTCAAGGTTATTGCTCATGAGCCCTGACAGATGTTTGCTCTTCCATTCCACATCATCGACTAGCCTTGCCATTATCCACCCACTGGCTACCAATCAGTGCTGCCTCATCGTTATCTCCTGGCACGCATAATCTACTAATTTATTTCAATTTTTAAATTAAGATAAAATGCAGCAAACTGCCAGAACCCATCAGAGCAGTCAGTACCTCTCCAACATATCCTGATTGTGTTAGCACTCTCAGAACAGTCACACGATATTTTTTCAATCCAAATGTCTGATTCATGGGACCAGAATTTGGCCATTTGGCTCATCGAGTCCACTCCGCCATTCAATCATGTCTGATTCCATCTCAACCCCATTCTCCTACTTTCTCTCCATAACACTTGATGCCCATTTTCTGGCAAGTGACCCAATATTAAATAACTTTAACCATATAGTTTCATCAGAGTTACATTCCGTTTCTTATTTCATTAAATGTTTTTTTTTTAATGTAAATATTTCCAACAATGCCTTTGCCACTGAAAGTACCCTGAATTTGAAAAGCTCACTGAAGGTCACACAACTGGTGGAAGCTGGCCTTGGTGATTCATCCCAGCCTCGTTGTGGACCAGGCCAACACACGACTCATTGCTTTTCCAAACAAAAGGTTCTCTCACGCAATTTACAGCAAGCGTTGGTCAAATGTGAAACCGCACACTCTCTGGTCAACTTTACGTGAATCTCCAGGCTTTCATGCACAGGTGGAATGATCCACCCCATCCATTCCCCTCTACATGTCCTGAACTGTCATCATAATTATTCTGCCATAACGGGACCAACGTAATTAACAAGAACGGCAGATGCTGAAATCTTGAGCATAACCAGGGAATGCAGGACAGGCTGCATCAGTAGAGGGAATGATTAGGTAATGTTTTAGTGTTTAAGTAGGAACTGCAGATGCTGGAAAATCAAAGGTAGACAAAAGTGCTGGAGAAGCTCAGCGGGCGCAGCAGCATCTATGGAGCGAAGGAAATAGGCAACATTTCGGGCTTCGAAACAGTGGGGTTGCAGCCCGAAACGTTGCCTATTTCCTTCACTCCATAGATGCTGCTGCACCCGCTGAGTTTCTCCAGCACTTTTGTCTACCTCAGGTAATGTTTTAGGTTGGATCTGAAAATGGATCTTGACCCAAAGTATCACCTTTTCATGCCCTTTACAGATGCCACCTTGCCTGCTGAGTTACTCCAGCCTTTGTGTTTTAATTACTAACAGACATACAATCATGGTATTGTTCTGGCCTCGAGGGAGACCACTCCACCCTTAGTCTATGGGACCCCCATTGGAGCAACCTCCTCACTCCCTTCTCCTGCTCGTACCCTTTAGCCCTGCAAGTTATTCCCCCTTGTGCACCCACTCAATTCTCTTTACAAAGCATAACTTCCATCACCCTTAATAAAGTCGATGGAGCACATTAAATGAGGTCAAACCTTACTCAGGATGTGACCATGATGAGTTTTTCTTCATTAACAATGATTCTGTTTCGCATATTTACAAGAGAAAAAAAGATACATTCATCTGAAATTTGAAGAATATGAAGGAGAAACAGAATGAGAGGGTCACTAAGTTAATGGTATCAATTGGACTCTGCATCATCTTTTAGATTCCATTTAACACACAGTAGATGAGGCAGACTCCACTCCCTATTATACATACTCTGGGGTGTAGAAAATATGAAGAGAGGTTGGTTGATGCCAAAGAGAACCAGACAATGTTTAATGAATCACAGCCACCTCCAGGCTCTCCACCATCTGACTTGGAAATATATTGTTGTTCCTTCATTGTTCCTGGGTTCAATCCTGGAACTCCGCTTCCATCCCTATCACCACCGATAGAGCAGCTCTATCAGAAAGTCTACCAATGTTCTTGTAGGTGCTCATCCCCATCTTGCTCAGAACAGTGGGCGATGGGCAATATAAACTAGTCTTTGCTAATCCTCTCATCGCAATGGAGATTAAAAATGACCAACATTTCTTAGTTAATTGTTTGAGTTTCTCAGCTCATATCTTTCAAATAACAGTATAATTTATCTCCTAAAAGTTGGCAAAAGTTGGCTATTTCTAACCTCCCCAAGCAATATTAACAGGATTGTCTTGATGATTAGTCAATGTTCCAACGTTAAAATAGAACGTAAAGTTGCGGAGGCTGCAAATCCGAAAGTAAAACTGATCAGACTGTGTTCCACATCACATCAGCCTGGAGTCCGTGAGGATCGCAACAGCCTCTGGATGGATTGAGTTACAATACTGCTTCTCTTCACAGCTAGCTAGCATTACCTTCCAGAAGGAGCGAATGTCTGCTTTGAACACTGTGACACAGTAAAGTTAAACCTCAATGAAAGCTAAGTACATCGAAAGCATCTATTTATGCGTTAAGGAGCACAGAAGAGCTTTATGAGTGATGAGCCTTAAAGTGGCAGTCCTTGCTCGGAGTTACAGTCCCCCTCTCTCTGGTTAGGGACTTATTATATCTAGGGTGGATTGTCATAAGGACTCAGCGGGTCAGACAGCATCCCTGCAGAACATGGGTAGGAGACGTTTCAGGTCAAGACCCTTCTTCAGACCGATTGTAGGAGGTGAGAGAAAGCTGGGAAAAGGGAGCGGCAAGATCTATGTGGCAAGTAATAGATCAACACAGAGGAGGGACGGGGTTTTGATAGGCAGCACTTTTTTCCCATGTGCCCCACCAAACATTCCCACCTATTTCTACCCTCCACTAACCTCTCCCCTCTGCTGCTTTCCTCCCTCTGGCATTACAATCTGTAACTTCAAACCTGTCTCACGCCTCCCCTCCTTTCATAGAAACATAGAACATAGAAACATAGAAAAATAGGTGCAGGAGTCGGCCATTCAGCCCTTCGAGCCAGCACTGCCATTCCATATGATCATGGCTGATCATCTAAAAGCAGTCCCCCGTTCCTGTTTCCCCCCCATATCCCTTGATTCCTTTAGCCCTAAGAGCTAAAACTAACTCTCCCTTGAAAACATCCAGTGAATTGGCATCCACTGCCTTCTGTGGCAGAGAATTCCACAGCATTTCACGACTCTCGGGGTGAAGAGGTTTTTCCTCATCTCAGTCCAAAATGGCCTAGCCTGTCCAATCCTTTAAAAATGTTATATGTTTCAACAAGATTCCCTCTCATCTTTCTAAATTCCAGTCGACCCATTCTTTCATCATATATCAGGCCCACCATCCTAAGAATTAACCTGGTGAACCTACGTTGCACTCTCTCAATAGCAATAATGTTCTTCCTCAAATTAGGAGACCAAAATTGCACACAATACTCCAGGTGCAGTCTCACCAGGGCCCTGTACAACTGAGGTAGGACCTCCTTGTTCCTAAACTCAAATCCTCACGTAATGAAAGCCAACATGCTATTAGCTTTCTTCACTGCTTGCTGTACCTGCTTGCTTACTTTCAGTGACTGATGAACAAGCACACCTAGGTCTCATTTCACCTCCCCTTTTCCTAATCTTTCTTATCCTTGGTCTTTGTTCCAACCAGCTGCTTATCAACCCCCCCCCCCCCCCCCCCCCCCCCCCACCTCTCTCCTCTCCCACTTGTGACGACCTTTACCTGCCAACCAGGTCCTCCTGCCTCTCCCCTTTTCCAGCTTTCTTCCCCTCCCACAATCAGTCTGAAGAAGGATCTCGACCCGAAATGTCGCCCATCCATGTTCTCCCGGGATTCTACCTGACCCGCTGAGTTACTCCAACACTTTTTCTCCTTTTGTGTATTAACTGGCATCTGTAGTTCTTTGCCTGGACAATAGCCCATAACAGGTGGCCAACAGCCCCTTACCTAGTTATCTCCTCCTTCAGTGTGGCAGGGTCCGTGGGATAAAACTTGACGCGGAAACACATGGTATACGGAGGCTGAGCTGCCAAACAGAGGGGAGAGTCATGTCATTTTTGGGTGCACACTGCAAAATTATTTTGTCAAACAGCCTATAATAATCAATGATTATATTCCCTTCTTTTGCAATCGGGTTGCAAATTACTATACCGAATCAATGATTCAAACCGCTACCCCACCTGATCTCAGACCACCCCTCTCCTTCTTTTCCTTTTTCCCCTCACGTTTATCCACATGCAGTTAGTGATTGGTTTGAGTTTGAGTTGAGTTGAGCTTGTACAAGTGAAAAGCTTTTGTTGTGTTCTAACCAGTCAGCAGAACGACAATATATGATTACAATTGAGCCATCCACAGTGTACAAATGCATGATAAATGGAATAACATGAATAACATTTTTTATTGCAAGTTAAAGTCTTGGTTCTTGGTTTCTTGGTCCTCCAAAATATTCCAAATGGAATTTAAACTGGAGGTGGTGAAGGGAGGGATTAAGCCAGAAAGGGTTATTGGGAAAAAAGAGCTACTTTAAATTTAGTTGCATCTGGTTGGGTAACTATAGTCCAGTAAAGTCTGACCTAAGATAGTCTCAGGGTCTCTGATGAGATAGATAGTAGAGAATGATTAGCAGTTGTGGTGGACCGAGGATGTTGTATGACTTTATCAGACCAAAGAAAGACATGTACCTATCTGTCTTCTATTCATCATTGACTCTACCAATGAATAGAAGACAGATAGATAAGTGTCTTTCTTTGGTCTAAACCAGCACCTGCAGTTCCTTCATCCACAGAAGAAGGTTGTTTGGCCCATTGAGTTCATACCAATCCCATCAGTCACCTGCCCCTTCACTGTGACCCAGGGCCGAAGACCGACGTATAGATCAACGCTGACCTACAGTGCCAGGCTGGGTGTTGTGTTCTCACCCATATATATTTTTTAATATTAATGGAATGTTCTTAGAATCACCTACATTGGAGACTGACAGGCAGATATTTACCATCACATGAGCTGGTGAAGGAGTCAGATGTTACCTAACAGTCTGGTTATCTAACAGTCACAAAGCGTGACAGGTAATAGGTAGATGGGTGGACAAAGGTTAGAGTTGTGAAGCCACAGAGATGATTGTAGGTAAAGAAGGAAGGAGGGAGATAGGTGTGAGTTCAGGTGGGGCACAGGGGAGGGAAACAGTGCAGGATCTACTGAGTGGAATAACAGACAGGGCCACTGAGTGGAATAACAGACAGGGCCACTGAGTGGAATAACAGACAGGGCCACTGAGTGGAATAACAGACAGGACCACTCATTGGAATTGCAGACGGGGTCATCCAATGGAATGAGACAGTCACAAAATGGATTTGTAGACGGGGCAACCAATGGATAAAGAGGCAAGGTCACCAATGGGAATTGGAGACAGGACACACATTGGAATAAAATACAGGGTCTCCCAAAGGAATAAAAGGCAAAAACATTCAGTGGAAGTGGAGACAGGGACATACATTGGAAACAAGGTCACACAGGGGCTCCTAATGGAATAAAAGGAAGGATCTTTCAATGGAATAACAGGGTTACCAATTGGAATTAGAGGTAAAGAACCCATTGTAGTAGTAGATACAGTCTCCCAATTCAATAAGAGACAGGGTGACTAATTAGAATTGAAGGTAGGGTCAACCATTATAATTGGGCCTTGTGTGTCCTTGTTTCCAATGTATGTCCATTATAATTGGAGGCAGGGTCAGCCATTGGAATTAGAAACAGAGGATTAGCCAGCAGAGCAGAGTAACCAAGATCTGAAATAATCTGCTATTTTTTGGTTTTGATGAATGCTTGATTTGAGAAATCAAAGATTATATATTGATGTTCTACCACAATTGACTACAGCGTAGTGAACACAGAAAAATCGAAAAACATTGCAAAAAAGATTAAATGTAACATTTTCATTGGAAAAATCACAATACCTGTACAACATTTTAACTAGAAAAACCTCCAATAATTTGAGAACTTACATTTCATTTGTTTAATAATGGATTTGGAGATATCCAGCCAGTGCTGTGAAAACAATAACAGGAAGACACGATTAAAACATCACGGCTAGGTGACTTGATAAAGATACACAATCACAATGAGCTCGGTGGGTAGACGGAAGAAGGTCTTTGTTGTTCGATGGGTTCCTCCTGGTCCCTTGAAGATGGGTTGGAAGGATATCCAGGTGAGCTGTACAAAGCATTGCGACTCACAGCTACTGCAAGGGAGGGAGACGAGGATAGTGTGTCCATTCCCAGTCCTCTCAACCATCACGATCTTGGAAACAGGTCCCATCTCACCACACCGCTCTCAGCTCGGGGAGCATGGAGACACTCACCTTTATCATGATGGGAATGGGGTGCAGCATTGAAAATACAAGGCAGGACAAGACAGACAATAAATTAACCACAATCATGAGAGTGTTAGTTCCAGCAGCAGGAATTTAAGTTGAGTTGAAGGTTTCTCTGGCTCATCTCACTGAGCCCCATCTGCATCAGATCAGCAAGCACGTTATCAGTGAAACTAATGAGTGTTTCCAGCATTCTCGGTTTTTGTTTCAGATCTCAGCATCTGCAACTTTTTGTTCCAATTTCCCAGAGTCAAAATCATTAAAATGAATCAATTGACAATCGCAAACTCCAAGGTTCATGTTACCTGCAAAAGAAGAGTATTATCCCTCATTTAGTTTAGTTGCTTCACAGCTTGCACTGTGCTGTTGAATTCACCAGTTCGTCTCTACACACTGGGTAACCCCTCAGGCTTTCAACCCATTCGGATCACAGGCAATGACTTATCCTCGCCACCAACCCGGACAGATTGCCACCCGGTTGATGTGTGATAGCCACAGGCACGCAGGTCCTGGCCTCAACCTCACCCCTCCATTCTCCAGTGACATTCCCTCTATTTGGTAACAATCTCTCCAAAAAAACCAACAGGAAAGAAACAAGAATCAAATTCAAGTGGAGGGAGATGCAGAGATTGGAGAAATTGAATTTGGAGGGAGACAAAACAGCGTTGGCTGCCTGACAATGTCACATCCTGTGTGGTCCTGAGTTGCTCTTCCTGTCACAGTGAGCCATTGTTGAAGCCATCACACCTTCTCCTGACCATTGCTAGGACAAGCCCGCCCTCTCCACCTGATGAAAGGTCATCCCATTCCTTGATTCACACTCTCCAAGGAGGATCAATAATTATGTGGGTGGGAAAATATTTTAAAACGCTATGTGGAAATGTGTGCATTTTCCCTAGATACACAGGTCCCTGCCGCACCCTTGCTGTTCCATCTACCTTTCCTCCTTTCTTTGAGGATCATGCCCCTGCCTGTACCTCACTGGTGGGATCACTGTACACCTGCCCCCAGTCCACCCAGTGATGGTCTTCAGCACTATTCTTCTACCTACTGCTCTCTCTGCTGGGATGTGAAGACAAATGTAGGTGCCTTACAATCAGAGACAGGTGAATTTATAATGCAAAACAAAGAAATGGCAGAACAGTTAAACAAGTACTTTGGTTCTGTCTGCACTAAGGAAGACACAAACAATCTCCCAGAAATATTAGGGGACCGAGGGTCTAGTGGGAGGGAGGAATTGAAGGGAATCCACATGGTAATGGTGCTAGGTAAACTGTTGGGACTGAAGGCAGATAAATCCCCAGGGCCTGATGGTCTGCATTCCAGAGTGCTCAAGGAGGTGGCCCTAGAAATCGTGGATGCATTGGTGATCATTCTCCAATGTTCTCTCAACTCTGCATCAGTTTCTGTACACTGCAGGGTAGTCACTTTTTAAGAAAGGAGGAAGAGAGAAAACAGGGAATTATAGACCAGTTATAGACATTGGTAGTGGCTAAGATGCCCGAGTCGATTGTTAAACATGTTATAGCAGCACATTTGGAAAGCAGTGACGGGATCAGTCAAAGTCAGCATGGATTTATGAAGGGGAAATCATGCTTGACTGATTTTTGGAATTTTTTGAGGATGTAAGAAGTAGAATGGATAAGGGAGAGCCAGTGGATGTAGTGTATCTGGACATTCAACAAGTCTTTGACGTGGTCCCACACAAGAAATTAGTGTGCAAAATTAGAGCATATGGAATTGGGGGTAGGGTATTGACATGGAGAGAGAATTGGTTGGCAGACAGGAAGCAAAGAGCAGGAATTAATGGGTCCTTTTCAGAATGGCAGGCAGTAACTAGTGGGGTGCCGCAAGGCTCGGTGCTGGGACCCCAGTTATTTACAATATATATTAACGATTTAAACGAGGGAATTAAATGTGAAATCTCTAAGTTTGCGGATGACACAAAGCTGGGTGGCAGTGTGAGCTGCGATGAGGATGCTATGAGGCTGCAGGGTGACTTGGATAGGTAGAGTGAGTGGCCTATGCATGGTAGATGCAGTATAATGTGGATAAATGTGAGGTTATCCACTTTGGTGGCAAGAACAGGAAGGCAGATTATTGTCTGAATGGTATCGGATTAGAAAAATGGGAGGTGCAACGAGACCTGATGTGCTTGTACATCAGTCACTTAAAGTAAGCATGCCGGTACAGCAGGCAGTGAAGAAAGCTAATGGCATGTTGGCATTCATTGCACGAGGATTTAAGTTTTGGTCTCCTAATTTGAGGAAGGACATTATTGCTATTGAGGGAGTGCAGCAGGTTCATCAGGTTAATTCCCGGGATGGCGGGACTGACATTTGATGAAAGAATGGGTCGACTGGGCTTGTATTCACTGGATGAGAGGGGATCTTATAGAAACATATAACATTCTTAAAGGATTTGACAGGCTAGATGCAGGAAAAATGTTCCCGATGTTGGGGGACTCCAGAACCAGGGGTCACAGTTTAAGAATAAGGGGTAGGCCATTTAGGACTGAGTTGAGGAAACATTTTTTTGCCCAGAGAGTTATGAATTGGTGGAATTCTCTGCCACAGAAGGCAGTGGATGCCAAATCACTGGATGTTTTCAAGAGAAAGTTAGATTTGGCTCTTAGGGTTAAAGGTATCACGGGATATGGGGGGAAAAAGCAGGAACGGGGTTCTGATTTTAGATGATCAGCCATGATCATATTGAATGGCAGTGATGGCTCGAAGGGCCGAATGGCCTACTCCTGCACCTAGTTTGCTAAGTTTCTATGGTGAAGAACATCACCAACATCCATGCACAAAGCTGGCAGGCATCCATATTAATTAATTTTCTTCTCCTGAGTCACAGTAAGATCATCTAAACTCAATTACTGCAGGTCACTGCAGTGAAAAGAGATCTTCACCCCATTCATCTTCCCTGCAGCTGAGTTTAACACCAAGAACAAACGGGTTCAGCCTATACTGCAGCACAAAATCACTTCTGATAGCAGCTGCAACAAGCTCGGATGCAGTGAGGTGATCGCAATGCCCAACCCTGTCCACCAAATGTTGCAAGGGCCTTGGGATTCCCAAAGCTTCTGGATTCTACAGGAATTATGGATCAGCAGCAATCTGGGAGCAGTATCACTGCGGTATTTCAATCATTGATTGATTGATTGAACAATCATTCTGGAAATAGGACCTTCGGCCCACTAATTCCATGCTGACCATCGATCACTTGTTTGCATTAGCTCTATGTTATCCTATTTCCTTACACTCCCAGGGAAATTTACAGGGGCCAATTAAACCTACAAACCCACACACGTCTTTGGGATGCGGAAGGAAACCGGAGCACCCGGAGAAAACACACACATTCACAGGAAGAACGTGAGGTCAGGATGGAACCTGGGTCTCTGGCGTTGTGAGGCAGCAGCTGCACCACTGTGCCACCAACACGTAAAGTTTCAATTTGCTCTGTAGGTTTTGATTAGTTATTGCAAACGCAGTTTGACTAAATTCAGAAAACACTCAGCGGGGAAATGAAAATGACAATTTGCCAACGGATGTAAATATGTTGAATGATCAATCCACCATGGAGGTATCAGAGGGGGCAGAGCTTTTGAGACAGGAGGGTCATGCGATGAAACTCCAAGCAAAGCTGTCACCCCAACCGAGCCCAAATGTTTCAAGGCGCTGTGTTCTCTCGCCTGTGACCACCTCAAACAGGGCCTCTGTCTACACTCCACCCTGCCAGCACAACTCCAGATTTAGCTGAATGGCCCCGAGTCATGCCCTACAGGTGCTCTGTATGGAGTTTGTACATTTTCCCTGTGACTGCATGGCTCAGGTGACCCTCTCTCTCCTTGTACACTCTCAAAGCCCTTCATTTAAACTTGAATTAAATGCGACTTTAACTTTTCAAGCAATAGGAAGAATCCTATTTTCTGCAATCTGTCTCTCGACACCGCAAGAGTGACAATTCTGTTTAAAGGCATAAAATTATACTCTTGACGTCAAATGGTGCCATGGCAACCCTCAAGAAGGGATGCCCTTGTGTGGGTCCTAGCCATGAATTAAGAGCAGTGATTTAGTGCGCTCCACAGGGAGAGAGGGTGAGCAAGGAATCAGGAACATAACCTCTCCGACAAATCAATGTCTCATATTTCCAATTCTCAAAGTCATCCGTTTAGTTTAGAGATACTACATGGAATTAGGTCCTTCAGCCCACCCCATCCACGCCAATGTGCGATCACCCGTGCACTAGTTCTGTCCTACAGTCTAGGGACAATTTACAGAAGCCAATTAGCCTACAAACCTGCCCACCTTTAGAGTGTGGGAGTAAACCGGAATGCCCGGCGAAACACATGGGGTCACAGGGAGAACGTGCAAACTCCGTACAGATAGCACCCGTAGTCAGGATCATACCCGGGTCTCTGGCGCTGTAAGACAGCAACTCTACCGCTGCGCCACTGTGCCGCCTCTGCCACCTTGCTGACATCGAGGGGTATTTGGGGTTCCACCAGCCGACTGGAGTAAACCCACTGACCTGTTGTTTGCATGGGGCTCTCCATCCTGAGGGACAAAGTGGAAATAGGAGGGCCTGAGAATAGAGTCATGGGACACAAATGATTCAAGTCAGGTCAAGTCGACTTTATTTTCATACGAACATGTATTAGTATTGGTTTATGTTTATCACATGGTACCGAGATACTGTGAAACCTTGTGCACTACCCAGTCAAATCATCCTATACATGAGTACAATTAAGCCATACACAGGTACAACAGGTGGTGCAGAGAGAAAAATACCAACGTGCTGAGTGTAGCATTACAGAGATACAGTTCCAGTTCCAGAGACATTGCAACGTCTGCAATGGGGTTGGTTGGAAGATCGGTTGGAACTATACCCGAGCTTATGCGAGAACAATGAGGTACAGATACAATGAAAGTTCAACTTTGCATCTCAGCACAGCAGACATGCAAAGTAAGCACGTAAGGTTATTAAAAAAAAATGATATTCAATTTCAGCAAACCACTGCAGGCACAGTGCATAGAATTGAGACATCAAACTTCAGCATTGTAATGTCCAAGCAGAACTTATATCAGAGTTAGGAGACCTCAGAGAATAACATTTGGAGCAACAAAAGAGTTTTTTCCTGCTGTTGGGAAGAACAAAACCTGATTGAAGTCAAAGACTAAGACAGCACAGTAACAGGCCCTTTGGCCCATCATGTCTATATTTATTATCTAAATGGTGGTCGATTGGGAAAGGGGGAGATGCAGCGAGACCTGGGTGTCATGGTACACCAGTCATTGAAGGTAGGCATGCAGGTGCAGCAGGCAGTAAAGAAAGCGAATGGTATGTTAGCTTTCAAAAGGATTTGAGTATAGGAGCAGAGAGGTTCTACTGCAGTTGTACAGGGTCTTGGTGAGACCACACCTGGAGTATTGCGTACAGTTTTGGTCTCCAAATCTGAGGAAGGACATTATTGCCATAGAGGGAGCGCAGAGATGGTTCACCAGACTGATTCCTGGGATGTCAGGACTGTCTTATGAAGAAAGACTGGATAGACTTGGTTTATACACTCTAGAATTTAGAAGATTGAGAGGGGATCTTATAGAAACTTACAAAATTCTTAAGGGGTTGGACAGGCTAGATGCAGGAAGATTGTTCCCGATGTTAGGGAAGTCCAGGACAAGGGGTCACAGCTTAAGGATAAAGGGGAAATCCTTTAAAACCGAGATGAGAAGAACTTTTTTCACGCAGAGAGTGGTGAATCTCTGGAACTCTCTGCCACAGAGGGTAGTTGAGGCCAGTTCATTGGCTATATTTAAGAGGGAGTTAGATGTGGCCCTTGTGGCTAAGGGGATCAGGGGGTATGGAGAGAAGGCAGGTACGGGATACTGAGTTGGATGATCAGCCATGATCATATTGAATGGCGGTGCAGGCTCGAAGGGCCGAATGGCCTACTCCTGCACCTAATTTCTATGTTTCTATGTTTCTATGTTCACCATCGTATCCACCTACACTCATCCTATTTTCCAGGTAGTGGTCCGTAGACAGCTATGCCGATGAATCAGGTGCTTTGTCCAGGTAAATACAATGAGAGTCTCTGCCATCATCACCCTTTTAGGCAGTGCGTTCCAGATTCCAAACATTCTGGATGAACAGCATTCTTTCTCAGATCCTGTCTAATACCACCATACCGTAATATAACTATGTCCTTCGATTATAAGATTCTCCACAACGGAAATATGAAGACTTTAACCTTTGCTGATTAAATGATCATCAGCAATACTGGAGGTTGCTGAGTTTACGTCAATCCTTGCATGCTGGTGTGAAAGTAGGGCCGCAGATTGCCATGCTAACCTTCCAATTCACCATGGCACTGGCACCCACGGGCTTATTAGGAGAGATGCCATGTTGGGAGACAGAGGGCAGGTGTTTTGGATTTACCAGCGGGCGGAAGTACAAGTCTATCTCTCAGATCCAAAGTGTGCAGTCGCGATCCCCTCAGAAGCTAAGGATGTAGTTCCGATCTCCCAACCTATCTCATTGCAGCCCTTGCACTTTTTTTAATCTGCATTTTCTCTTTAACTATAAAACTAAACTGCTGTAGCACTATAATCTGCACTCTGGGATTATTCTCTAATGCACTACCTGTTGTACATGTGCATGGCTTGATTGTACTTGTGTACACCAGGATTTGACTGGATATCATGCAAAGTTTTTCACTGTATCTTGACATGCATGACAATAATAAACCATGACCATGCCACTATAATGAGGGAACAAGATGTGTCAAGCTTCCCCACTCTTGTTATTTCATGGGAAAGTTGTGCTACAACGGTGTTTTAATAAACTAATCCCAATGAATTACAAACACAGCAAACATTGACACTACATTTTGTTTAAAAATAATAACTGTCACGATAGTGTATATTCTGCTTACTGTATAAGCCATCCTTGGGTTCGATTGCTCAACTAGTACACACCCCTACTTACGAACAACCTCCCATAATATTATTACATTCAAGAGTCTGATGTAAAATGAATGTTCGTTACCATGAATGACAAAACTAGTTTCATCTCCCTCTCTCTATTTTAAATTGTTCTTTCTTGCCAGTCTGCTGTGATTTTAAGGCCATTCTCTGTAACAGTGTTGGAGGTGAGTAAGTGGAGTGACTTTTATGTATTTTCCTATTTATGGTCAAAAGGAGGTTAGCGGCAGATAGTATAACAGCATTTGAAAGACACTTGGACAAGTAATGGGACTGGCTTAGCTGGGGCATCTTGGTCAGGTTGGGAAGAAGAGCCTGCTTTTATGCTGTATGACTCTATAATATTGTCAAACGGTAGTCCATTAAAATGGAAACCCGAGTTCAGCCTGTATTGTGGAATCCAAGGGTCTCTCTGGGCTAGCATATTTTTGCAACAATTATGGGTGGATGTTCACTGATGTTGCATACATAATCACATCAACCCAAAGTTCCAACAATTCATACTGACATAAGTGCTGGAGGAACTCAGTGGGTCATGCAGCGCCTACAGCCTCTTATATCCCCAAAACTGACTTGATTGCCACATCCCAAATGTTACATTTTCTGCCAAAACACTAAAATCTAAGACACCAAAAGTGAAACAGCTTTACTCGACTTAATGGCACAGATTTTCCAGGAAGTAACAGTGGGTGAACAATGCCCTTGGTTACTGGGCACTAATTGGCAGCAACTACAGCGAGCAGTTGATACCACTCAGAGTGGGAATGGCAACAACTGGTCGGATGATTCGCAGCATTCTGTTAACTTCACAAAGCGGCATCTCGCGTTTAACCTCCCCATGGTTAACATGAGGTTGTTACATTTGCACAATAATTAAACATTAAACTCAGTGCAGAAAATTCAGTCTGGCAATTAACAGCATAATGACCCCTTTAACAATAAAATAATCATTACAGTTTTCCAATTAATCCCATTAACCCAAAAGGTGAACAATTTGCAGTCCAGGGCATCATTTGTTCCGTTGTTGACATCTTCAATTTTTTTCCTTTATAATTTTAACTTTCTCTTTTTATTGTTCTTTCCATCTCCAATTTGACATTGAGTTTCCCCCGGTTTATTTTTCTGTCCTTTCCTCTCACGAGTGAAGGAGATGGACTGTTTATCTTGTTATTTCTTTGTGGGTAAATTTTATTGAAACAAACTGCTTTCTATGCCACCTTTCACATCCCTTTCAGGCCACCCCTGAGCAATGAACCTATTGGGTTCCTGTCTGATGTGCAGCCACTGTTGCAGTTTAGCTCATGTGGGAGCCAACTTGCACACAGCAAGCTCCCACTGACATTTGTTAGAAAGTCAGATTTTGGTCAAGAGACCATGAAGAACTCCTGCCTTTCTTCAAGCCAGTGCCATGTCTTATGTGCACATGAGAGAAGAGAAAAGTTCAATGTCTCATCCAGATCTCCGATGATGCATCATTCGCTCAGTAACACACTAGAAGAAATGTAACTAATGGATGAATGTCGCAAGATGCCCACTCCAGTAAATTCTGGCCCAGTACCATAACGTTACCCTCCGAGGACACAGCCTGCTCTTGGATCTTGCATGAAGCCAACTTAACACTGAGCCTTGCCGAATCTAGCAGAGGCGTTTATTCATACAAGGGAGAAGAGGCTGGTCCTTGGTAAGCGCGCTGGCTTCTCGGTCAAAGATCATCTCCTCCACTCTTATACATGGTTGCCACTAACAGTGAAGGTGGACTGACGGATCAATTGATGGGTTGAACGGAGTTCAAGAGGAGAGACCGAAACATTAAACTTGGAGCCAGACCCTTCAGGAGGTGATTCTTCACAGCAAGGGGAGAGGATATTTGCAACATCCTCCCCCAAAAATTCTGGAGGCCAAATGGAAATGTCAGAATTGAGACTGATAAGGTTTTTGATGCTGTGGGAGTACAGGTTAGAGAACCAGGGCGTGTAAATACTGAGCAACCACAACCTCACTGAATGGGAAAACAATTGTAAAGGGCTGAATGGCCTCCCCGTGTTGCCACGGGGGTCAAAGATGCACTAAAATGTTTTATGAGATGAAGAGCCAACACTAATGCAAATACGTCCATTCAGCCCTTCAAAACGGTCCCAGTCAATGAAATTAAGGCTGATCCATGGCTCCAATCTGAAGCATTTGTTTCCAGTGTATAAAAGGGGAAGAGATTCTGTGGGGAAAAGCCAGGGCACAATAACTGTGACAGTGCTTGATTGGTGCCCAACAGCCTCTCCCAGAACCTACCCTCTGTTTGTCAGGGTCCACAAACCTGATTCCGAAGTAGTCCTTCTCCAGCAGGTTCATGTGATGGCAGAGAAGATCAATCAGATAGTGACCCTTGGCATCCCGCTGTGGAAATAACAACAAGAACACCAGTTCAGTTCACCCTGGATTTACTGCAACTGAGGCCTCCTGTTTGAATATGAGGCTATTGACATTATATTATACCCTAAGAAGGCGGCTAATAATATCATCAAAGACCCACATCAACCTGCCCACACACTCATCTTGTTGCTGCCATCGGGAAGAAGGTGCAGCAGCATGAGAACCATGACCTCCAGGTTCAAGAACAGCTTCCTCCCATCATCATCGGGCTCGTGAAGCACCCTCCACAACTCTAACCATGACCTTCTCTCAGCACCAAACCACTAAGGATTTTGTACAGCTATGGTTGCTAAACATACTTGGGTTTTTGCACTGTCACGGTCAGGATGACTTAGAATAATTGATAGTTTATTTCAAGTTTATTTAGTGTTGTTGCTGCATCTAATGTGCTTGCAGCAACTCAGAGTTTCACTGTTCCGGTTTGATATCTGGTGCATTTGACAAATAAACACTTGAAGAGGCTGTTGTTGGGTGTCACCATGTCACCGGCACTCCCCGGAGTGGGATGTGACTGACGGCCAAGGAGAGATTCAGGACTGGGCTTGATGAATATTTGGGACAACTCTGCACAAACCAACAACATTTCCTGCATGAGTTGTTTGAGATGTTCTGCACAAGGCAGCAGGTCTGGAGGGCCGGACAGGGTGTTCACTCTGTCACTTTAATGGCAGCGCCACAGTAATCACTGCAATGTGGTCCGACATAGAGCGCGAGCGGGACTGAGAACTGGTCATCCGACTCAAGGACATAAACAGCACAAATAACCTCACATCCTGCCCAGGGCTTGCTCCCCGTCAACAGATCAGAGTTATTCCCTTTGACAACATGCCTCCCTGTACCAGCAATACATAGCATAGCCTTCCACGTACACTTCAGCTCATAGTGCTGAGCTGGCGATCTTGTCAGTATTGGTTTATTAATGTCACGTACTGAGGTACAGTGAAAAACATTGTTTTGTGTGCTATCCAGGCAAATACCCTATTTTGTGTGCTATCCAGGCATACACGGAATGCTGGAATAACTCAGTGGGACAGCATTAATATAGCACTTTAATCATAAATCTGACATTATGAACATTAAATGGGAGATTTGAGCTGGTTGGGGATTGAACCTCAAGTCCTGGCTCATCCACAGATGATTCCTGACCCAGCTTGATGTTGCAGTCTCTTCTGCCTTTCCTTTCCCTGTTTAATTTGTGATTGTTCAGGTTGACACTTCCTCCTGCGGACCCACCACCTTTGTGGCCACGTAGCTGAAGGTTGTGAGCATAATTTGGTGCTGACTAGGCCTGGAGTCTCTCACCTAACCCCAATTCCCAGTGGCATCATTGCTGAGGTCCCAGTGCCTCACTGCTCCCACCCAGTGGTGAGGGAAGGAATTAACATTGGGATCCAGTGGGATGGGTGAGGGGTAAATTACTGCCTCCATTTTATCTACAGCTTGGGCTTGGGTCTTTCCAGTTCAGGTCTTTGAGTACTTTTAATAATTTGTCTTGAGGCAATCCAGATATCTGAAATACCTGAGTAGGAAGTAACTGCAGATGCTGGTTTTTCAGGGCTCTCACAACGGCGACTTCTCCCGCCCGAGTTGCGGGGTTGAAGAGCTCCTGGAGCGGGGCCTAACATCACCGCCCCGCGCGGCTGGAGCGGGGCCTAACACCACTGCCCCGCGCGGCTTGGAATGGCCGCGGGACAATCGCCATCGCCAGCCGGGGGCTGTGACTTTGACTCTGACATCGGGGGGGGGGGAAGAGTGCAGTGGAGAGATAAGTTTTTTTTGGCCTTCCATCACAGCGATGTGATGGATGTTTATGTAAATTATGTTGTGTCTAGGGTCTATTTGTTTGTAATGTATGGCTGCAGAAACGGCATTTCGTTTGGACCTCAAGGGGTCCAAATGACAATTAAATTGAATCTTGAATCTTGAATCTTGAATCTTGGTTTAAATCGAAGACACAAAATGCTGGCGTAACTCAGCAGGACAGGCAGCATCTCTGGAGAGAAGGAATGGGTGACGTTTCGGGTGAGACCTTTCTGAAGAAGCCCATTCGTTCTCTCCTTTCGGCCCACAATGTCTGTGCTGGACATGAAGGCAGCGAATGGCGTCTCTGGCAAAGCAGCACTGCCCCGGTGGTGCCGATTGACTGCGTGTGTGCGGGGGGCTGGGGATTGACGGTGTGCTGACTCAATACAAGCACAGTGTGGACACTGGGGCTGTGTGGCTCTCAGCTGGCTGTCATCCAGAGATACGGCCTGTATTTGTTAGCTACACTTCCAGACTGCCAGCCAATTAAACTAATTGCTGAGTCCCAAAGACCAAACAATGGCAACCTCTCGTTAGTATGTGGCAGACACAAGCAAGGTCCACTGACCGGTTCCCACTGGGACGGCCCACGTCAACATCAGAATGCTAACTGGTTGGGAGAGCAAGATGCGACTGTTTGCTGTGGTAACCAACGGGATCACACCCTGTCAGCGGGAGGAGGGTTTGTTACTCAAAAAACATCTGAGTCAATGGTATGGTGGTAATCCAGGCAAGCACGAGACGTGGATGGAGGCTTAGTGGTTCAATCCCCCCTCCTGACAGCCCAGTGAGAGAGACAGGAGCTCCAGAGTTCTCGTCAGAGGGGAGAAACTGGTCCCACACTCTCCAAGGCCCCAAACCAGGATCTACCCCTTACTGAGGGAACATGGTGTCCCCTTGATCAACATCAAAGAAGATATGGCGTTGTTACAATCTCAGTGAACAGCCGGTCCCAGCAGAACAAGATTCAAGATCAAGATTCAAGAGAGTTTATTGTCATGTGTCCCAGATAGGACAATGAAATTCTTGCTTTGCTTCAGCACAACAGAATATCGAAGGCATCAATACAGAACAGATCAGTGTGTCGATATACCATTGTATAAATATATACACACATCAATAAAGATAACAGATAAAGTGCAAATAAACAGATAATGAGCTATTAATGTTCAGAGTTTTGTTTGAGTTGAGTTCAATAGCCTGATGGCTGTGGGGAAGAAGCATTTTCTGAACCTGGCACATTCAGCTTGGAGCAAGATGTGGGATCTCAAGTGCTGAGTGTGGGCCAAAGTGCCCGGCTCTGATCCCCCTCACCACTCATCCCACCTCAAGTGGGGCACTAAATGACATAATGGAATCAGGGAGACTGGTTCAAATCATTGCTGCCTACAAGGCAACAGGAGCTGGAGCAGGCCATTCGGCCCTTCAGTCCTACTGCATGTTACCATCCAATCCCTGCAACCACTCAAGTCACTTATTATTCCATAACATCAGAACCGTCTGGCCTGGAGCAATGCAATCATTCACATCATGTATATGGCCTGGATTACCAAACACATGTACCCAAAGCTTCCTGGTTGCACCTTCTCCAGACATGCACTTGGCCTCTCCACACCACGACCTGACTTGGAGGAAAGTCTGCCCAGGGGTTTGGAGATGAGGCCTTGAAACTTTCAGAGGCAACAAGGCCCAGAGATCGAGCTGTTAGATTAGACTGCCTTCTCTGGTCCAGATAAACATTTGCTGCGTTCAAGGTCAAGCCTCTTTATTTTGGGATATTCCGCTTGTTGGTTTGATGTGAGTTTATGACAATCATGGGAGTATTGTAGAGATCTTCAATCACATGGCAAATGCTGTCCGACAGTTTGCCAGCCTGTTTGTGAGTGACTTTGGCAGCTGCTGGGCTACATTAGACAATACTCTTGCTAAATGTCTGAACAACTTAGGAACAATCTTTCAAACGTCCTGGACAAAGGGGCAGCTTAGTTCCAGACTGGGAACAGTGACGCAATGCAGCAGTTCAGGGGGTGGGTGGGGGAGAGTGGAAACAAAGAAATGTCTCCTCCCTCCCTCCGTCCCTCGCCCACGCTGATGGCTTTCCACATCGGGAATTTCCATCTCCTTCTCCGGCCTCTTGTTCCTCCCCAAATTCCATCGCTCCACTGCCCAGACCCTGAAACTGGTCATTCCCTCCCTAAACCCAAGACCACTCTCTTCTTCCAGGTGCTCCCTTTAAAATTTAACTCTTGTTCTAACCTCTTTTAGTGAATTGATGTCCGTTTTTCATTTAGCCCAAACTGAGATATGTTCACAAGGCAAGTATGGATACAAGGTTGAACCACAGAATCAACGAGTCATTCAGCATAGAAATAGACCCTTTGGCCCATCAGGTTCTTGCTGACTATTGTATATGATCCTATTTACCAGCACTTGGTCCATGGCCTTCGCCTTTTTAATGATTCAAGTTAGACAAAATTGCTGGAGAAACTCAGCGGGTATGGCAGCATCTATGGAGCGAAGGAACTAGGCAATGTTTCGGGCCGAAACCCTTCTTCAATGATTCAAGTGCTCATCCAGATACTTTTGAAGCTATTATGAAAATCACTTCTTCCACCTTCTCAGATAGCGTATTCCATTCTCCAGATGAAAGTACTTTTCCTTGGTTCCCCTCTAGCCCCTTCACTCCTCACCTCAGCCTTTGTCTGTCTGTGTTACGAGGAAGGGTTTCTCACTACCCATCCTATCTATGTTCCTCCTCCTTTCCAGAGCTCAGTCTCATGGCAGTTGAAGTCATGACACCACAGCAAATTACTTTGGGAATTATCAAGACAGCAGAAGTGGAGGTCAGATCAGACTTCTAGAACTGCAGGAGGTGAAGAAAGAGAGAGTGGGGCAAACCTGGGAAGGGTTTTTTCATGGAGTTGGGTGTAGCAGGGGGAGGGCGGAAGTGTGGGGGTGGGAGGTAGAGCATGGACGGAGGGGATGAGGAACATCTGAGGCAGGGCAGTCGGGCAACCTTACTGGGGTGGGGGGGGGGGGGGGACAAGTGGACTGTGAGCAAACATACCCACATCTCACACCGTAATGACCTCTCCTTTGGATTGAAGTGTCAGAGGGATTTCACTTGGGATGGCGCATGTTACTATAGCACCGGCTAATTTCAGCACACTGGTCTCTCCACACGGCTAAATATGGATAACACCGCTCCTCTCCCTGTTGGATTCTGTGGAAAGGAATTATCCCAAAGGAGACGACAGCAGCCTCTGTTCTTCATCCTGCAATAAAGGAGCAGAGCTTCCTTCGGCTACTGATTAATGACCTCCCGCCTGCCACACACTGTCATTTGTTCAGCTTCTCCTCAAAAGCATTTAATGGCTGCACCAGGATGAGTGACGTTTTGCTGAAATTACACAGAACAAGCCCTGGAGAACGGCCCCAGCAGCTCAGCCTGAAAGTAGAGCCACATCCTCATAGTGCAAACGACCCAAGTTCAATCCTGAACTTAGGTGCTCTCTACGCGGAGTTTGCATGTTCTCCCTGTGACTGAATGGGTTTCCTTGGGTGCTCGAGATCCCACAGTCCAAAGACAATAAATTGACCACTGTAAATTGCCCCACGTGTGCAGTGAGTGGTAGAATTAGAGGAGAATTGATGAGAATGTGGGACAGTGTGAATGGATGGCATTGACTCGTTGGGCTGAAGGGCCTGTTTATGTGCCGTATTTCTCTATGACTATTTCTAAAAGGAAATTTCATTCTGAGGCCCAGGTCAGCATGGCTTTGAGAGGTGGAAATCCTGTCACACAAATTTGATTTAGTTTAGTTTAGTTTAGAGATACAGCTCGGAAACAGGCCCTTCAGCCCATCGAGTCCGCGCTGACCAGCGATCCCTATACACTAGCTTACAGCCCATTGAGGAAAGAAATCCCTCCTCATCAGCTGATTCCTTTTTAATGACTCACAAGGGGAAACATTCTTCCAGTGTCTACGCTGTTCAACTTCTGAATCTTAAAAGTTACAGTGAGATTAGCTCTCATTTTTCTATAAACTTTACTATTTGTTGGTTAATTGGCCTCTGTAATTTGCCCCGAGTGTGCAGGGAATGGGTGGAAAAACGTGATTACACAGACCTAGTGTGAGTGGGCGATCGATGGTCGGTGTGGACTTGCTGGGCTGAAGGGTCTATTTCCATTGTCGAGCTCTATCTCTCAACTAAACTGAACTGAACTAAATTTTAGAGTTGGCAAATAAAGTGAGGATCAGATGAATGAATCAGTAGGGTGAACATCCTTCCATCCCCTTCTGACTGTTCCCCATCGGACGACAAAATTCAAACAACAACTTACAACTTGCAGTTAAGTAAAAGCTCCAAAATAATGGAACTCAAATGATTTCCAAACAAAATTTACTGCTGAGCCACTTAAGGAGGTTAATGAGGACACAGAGGCTTTGAGGATGAGGACGGAACGATAGGGAGGGCGTGGGACCCAGGCAGCTGAAGGCACGAGCGCTGATGGGGCAGAGAGATCAGTGAGGCCCATAAGTTAAGAATCGGAGAATATCCACAACTCAAAGGTCCCCCTAAGGAGACAGCAAGTCCCCGAAACTAGTTTCCAGTTGAATGTCTTTAATTGACACATGTTGGCTTAATGAATTGTCAGGCTGCATCCCTTCTCCACTGCAAGTGGACTGAACACATTGAAGTACTTGGGCAAACACCGCTGGCAGAGTGTCCAGTTCAGCTACACGCTGAGCAAGAAGGTCAAGTTTAGCACAAGGTTAGGAGAGCACGGATCAGACAGGAAAGCCAATCATTGCAAAGTCGAGGTACACATTCACATGGCATACAGCACACACACAAGCTGTTCGGCCCCACCAGCCAGTTTCATGTGCACTCGCCACATCCATGTTTCCTTTTTTTTTATCAACATTCCCCATATTTATCCAACCTCCCCAAAGTATATCCCTGTCACAACCACCCAGTGAGTGAGTGAGATTCCCTTCTCTACTATGAGAAAATTAGGGCTTCTTTAACTTCCGGTGGGAACCTTGTGTTTAGTTTAGTTTAGACATACAGTGTGGAAACAGGCCCTTCGTCCCACTGAGTCCGCGCCAAACAGTGACCCCCGTACACTAGCACTATCCTACACACTAGCGACAATTTACAATCCTTACCAAAGCCAATTAACCTACAACCCAGTACATATTTGGTGTTTGACTGGAGCACCCGGGGAAAACCCACGCAGGTCACAGGGAGAATGTGTAAACTCCGTACAGAAAGCACCCTCTAGTCAGGGTCGAATCCGGGTCTTTGGTGCTGTAAGGCAGCAACTCTACCGCTGCGCCACCGTGCTGTTGTGACGTAATTCAAATGTTATCAATGGTCTCTTATAAATAAATGGCAACAAAAAATACAATTGTTTGTGACACAGAGTTGCACCCATTAACTGCTGAACCATGAGTACTGTTCTTGCTCTCCGAGTACACTGATGGTATATTTGTGACAATTGGCAGCGGGAATGGAATGAAGACTGGATTCAGGAGTAAGTGTTGGGTGCCTTTTATGTGACACTGTTGTTCTTTCTTTGGAGCAAGCGATAAGAAGCCAAATGTTATGTTAGGCTTAATTACAAGAGGATTTGAGTAATTGAGTGAAGATATCTTACCGCAATTACATCGGGCCCTAGTGAGAGTACCCGAGGAGCATTGTGTATCATTTTAGTTTCTTTGCCTTAAAGTGGTTGCATTTGTCACAGAGAGTGTCCAGCAAAGAATCACCGAAATGGTGAATCGAGGGATGGCACCGGTGTGGAGAGATTGCATTGACCAAAGTATTCTCTAGTGTTCAGAAGAATGGGAAGCTCACAAAATTCTTACAAGGCTCACCAGGATGAATGCAGGGAAGAATTTTCCCCTTGCTGTGGGGTCTAGAACCAGGGGGTCACTGTCTCAGATAAAGGAATCAGCTGTTAAGGACTGAAAGGAGAAGAAATTCCTTCACCCAGAGTGGTGAATCTTTGGAAGTCTCCAACCTGTGGGGGCTCAATCACTGAGATGATTTAATGATCGCTGGGCATTGAGAAAGTCAACGGATATGGGAAATGGTGTTGAGGTGGATCACCCATAATGTTAATAAATGATGGAGCCAGTACTCCTGCTCCACTTCTTATGTTCTTAAAATTGTGAGCAAATTTCAGACTCCATCTGTGATCTCATCAAAAGCCAAAGTATATTTCACACAGCTTCTCTTCTTCTGAAAGCTAAACTCTTGAATAATCCCCCTTGCTTAGTGTGAATTATTTTTCCTTATTAACTTGCATTGCCATTTCTCATGGCTTTGTATATACTTTCCATTGCCTCATTCAGAATCTTGTTTTGTATGCAATGTTTGACGTCTTCATTTTTCACACTGAAAAGTAAAACCTCAGATTTCAGTTTTGAATTATGTGGCATTCTACGAAGTTATTTTGTTTCTGTTTCTCAGATGCTTTACCATCTTGGCAGTCACCTTCAGCATAAATTATTCCTCTTTATAAGGGGGCGGCTATTTTTTTTGGGAGATGTAGATAAATCTCTTCACTCTGAGAGCTGTGAATTTTTTTGAAATTCAGTATGGCAGGGAGGACTGTAGGCAGTCATTGAATGCGCTTGAGGCCAGAATAGGCAGCTTAGAGGAGGGAAAGTTTATGGGGATTTTGCAGAAAATTGGAATTAAGGACAGAACAGATCATAAGATGGTGACAGCAGGGATGGATAGCATTTGGTCGACTGAGCATACTGGTTATGTAATAGCAAACCAGCCAGTCTCACCCCCACCCCTTCCCACAGCCCTGAAATTCTTCCCTTATAGAAATGTATTCAGCTCTCTTCTGAACATTGCAATCAAATCTGCCTCCACTGTCACCCTGGCCACAGATTCCAGACCACAACCACTTACTGCTTTCTGTCACAACCTCCAGACTCAATATTGAATTATCCAGCTTTTGGTTCCCCAGCTTTAGGTAATTTTCTCTTTCTGGGAAAAAAACCCCACAAGGCTGGAGGGACTGAGCAGGTCAGGCAGCATCTGGGGATGGAATGTTTCAATTTGCGATCCTTCCACAGACTGAAGGGTCCTGCCCTTGAACTTCATCCGTCCATTCCCTCCCCAGATGCTCTCTGACCCAGTGAGTTATTGCTCAAGATTCCAGCATTTGCAGTTTCTTGCATTTCCAATTTGCACTTTCTGTCTGTCTGTCTGCATCCGAAATGGCCATTTGTGCTCTCATCATTTTGGCTTAGTTTTTATTTTTCTATTAATATAGTCTGTTTTGCAGGGCATGCCCCACTAGGCTGCTATTACCTGTAGTAACACATATTGCAGACAAAAAGTATATGTGTGATACTAATTGCCACATGAAGTCACTTGGGCTCATCTTTGCAGAGTTATTCTCTTTGTTCGACCATTCTTCCCCACTCTCTGCCACTGAAAGCCAACCTGTTTTTTTTCCTTTCCCAATTCTGACAAAGGGACAAACCCAAAACATCTTCTGTTTCTCTCACCGTAGAGGCTAACCCGCTGAGTATTTAACATTTTCTACTTTTATTTCAGATTTCCACCATCTGAAATGATTTGATTTGCAGTTTTTTAACATACAGATTCATCATGACTTCCTGACTGCGTACTCTTTAACCATGGTGTGCATGTATCCTGAGTTCACTCTCTCTTGTAGCTCGTTCAGCACGGAGTCCACTCGTTCTTCCTCTCAACCATCACCCCTTATTAAAGGACAAAACGGGCAGAGAAAGCTATGGACAAATAGTCCAATTTCCTTTATTCTTATTTGTTTTCATCAATATGTTTTTAAATTGTGGCTTTGAGTCGAAAGTCTAAAAATTACTAAAAAACACAGAGCTGCAAATGTTATCTGCTGAATCATGAGCATTGTCTTTAATTTGACGTTTGTACAGTTTGAATGATGCCATGGTGGTGAATGGAAAAATGAAGACTAGCCAGGTCCTCGACACCTGGAGTCAACCATATGGTACATTTTATCCTTGCCACTGAATAGGTCCAGTTACTTTGAATCATTGCTTTGTGTTGCAACCAGATGGAGATTCATTCTGTGGCAAGTCCCCCGACTCTGCAAGCTCTGACCTTAATCATTACTCTATTATGTCCCTTCAAACCAGAAAGCAGGCTTATTTCTAGAGGGACAGAATTAACATGTAGATACATTGCATTAAACTTGGACTTAACCTCTGTTAGCTAGGCTTGGAGCAGCCAGAAAACAATAACAAATATATAGATATCTTGGAGAGGATGCAAAAACAGATTGAGAAAGGTGGCATTAATGACCTGAGGGCATTAATATAAGATCAATAAATCCGCTCGAAAGTTCAATAGAGAATTAATTATTTGTGAAATCTGATAAATGATAACTACTTTATGACCCATGGTCTATTCTCAGAAACTCTCATCGAATTCAATGAAGATATTTATTTTCTTCGCTATTCTTTTAAAAAATATTTTTAGCATTGAGGATTATGCTTCAATGACGTTAGGTTCATTTGTTTGCGGTGCGTTTTGGTGAATGTTATCCGAGAAATGATGGATGGGTAATTCCCCTCCTCCCCTAGATGAGATAACCCAGGGGACCCCCCGTGAAACATTCTCATGGTAATTATTCTTTGCCTACAGCCTGTTCTGCATTTAATTTCAGAAAGATAATCCATGCATTAAACTAATGCTGCTGCCAGAGAAAATCTTTAAACATAAATCGATTTTCAAGGCAATGTTGAAATTACCCTTTTTATTCTTGATCAGTCGCAGCAGATCAACCTGCGTTTTAAGTGGTATTTCCTTAAGTGGTGATGTTGAGGATAAATATTGGCCCCATGTTAGAGTTGTACAAAATGCTGGTGAAGCCAAACTGTGTGCGGTACCTCGCTACAGAATGGATGTGGGTAAGCTACACAAAAGATTCACAAGGAGTTTGCCTGGATTGGATGATTTGAGTTATCAGGACAGATTGGAAGAGCAGGGTGTGTTTTGCCTGGAGCTAAAGAGGCTGAGAGCTGACATGATATCAGTGTATAAAATTATGAGAGGCATAAATGTGCCTATTTCCCATGACAAGGGTGTCTATAATTAGAGGGGATCTGAAGGATAGATTTTTCATACAAAGTAGAAACATAGAAAATAGGTGCAGGAGGAGGCCATTCGGCCCTTTGATCCAGCACCGCCATTCATTGTGATCATGGCTGATCGTCCCCTAACAATAACCCGTGCCTGCCTTCTCCCCATATCCCTTGACTTCGCTAGCCCCTAGAGCTTTATCTCTCTTAATAGAAACAATAATACTTGGTATCTGGAATGCGCTGCCAAAGCAGATAGTAGAGGCAGGAACAGTAACAACATTTAAGAGGCACATGGACAGGTACTTCAATGAGCAAGGCAGAGAGTTAGTGCAGGGAAGTTGGATTAGTATGAATAGGCATGAGGGCCAGCACAGAGGTGGTAGGTGGAAGGGGCTATTTCTCCGCTGCACAACTCTTTGGCTCCAATGCAGTGGGAAACCACTTGAAAGGCAGACAGGACGTTACTTCAATTTCTGATGTTAAAGGTTGTGAAAGATGGCATCTCTGACAATGCAGCACCCTCTGCTACCAAGCGCCCCACCCCACTCCACTCTACCCAGCCCACCCCCAGAACACCCATTCCACCCCACCCCACCCATGTACTGCACTGAAACTTTAGCTGTGGTCTTGGAAATGGACGACCACGTCGCCTCTGACCTCCACCCAGCACAGTCACCATGAGGTCAATTTCATATTCATAGTGTCATACAGTCACTGAGCTCTAAGCAAGGGAACAGGCCTTTCGGCCCATCTTGTCCATGCCAATTAACTTTGCATTCTGGGCTAGTCCCATTTGCCTGCATTTAGCCCTTAAATCAAAATTTATTTTAAAAGTAATAATTGCATCTGCGTCTCTCTCTCTTCCTCTGGCAGCTCATGCCTGATACTGACCACCCTCTGATAGAAAAAAGTTGGCCCTGAGGTCTCTTAAACCTCTCCCCTCTCACCTACACCCTTTACTTTTTGAATTTGCTACCCTGGAATATCTCCTCATTGGTAATACATAGACATAGAAACATAGAAATTAGGTGCAGGAGTAGGCCATTCGGCCCTTCGAGCCTGCACCGTCATTCAACATGATCATGGCTGATCGTCCAACTCAGTATCCCGTACCTGCCTTCTCTCCATACCCTCTGATCCCCTTGGCCACAAGGGCCACATCTAACTCCTTCTTAAATATAGATCATATATGATCTGAGACATCACAACTCCTTTGCCTCAATTCCTTAGCATCCATGATCTTCTCTCCAGTAAATGTAGTTGAGAAATATTCATTCAATGTCTCCCCCTTTGAAACTAATGTGATTTGAGGAAGAGCAGGGACTCTGCGCAGTTTTCTGAGGCCAGAAACCGCCCTGCTGAGCACTGACCGCCACAGCAGGTGGTTGGTTCATTTTCACCTTCCTCTGTGAGATCTCACAGCACAAAGCAGGTTGCCCAAGTTCCAAAATTACAACATTGACTCCACTTCAGAAGTATCTCGTTGACTGTGGAGTGCATTGGGAACCGACAGGGATGTGAGAAACGCTACAGAATTTCAGATTCACTTTTCTCGGTCGAGTTGAAGGCTGGCCGATTCCACTCAATTCCAGTGTTACTGAAGAAGAGGAGGATTGAAGTCTGATACAGGAGACACTAAAAATGTCACAAGCATTAAATTCATCTCTTAAAGAACTGGATTCACAGCGAGTGGGACACAATACCGTAGATAATGTTTCTGACAGCTGTTCTGAGCTTCCCGCAAGAATTCAAGAGAATTAAGCATTCCAGTGATCATTCGCCCACACTGCTGCCATCATCATAACATATTTTATATTTTATTTTCCTATTATCATATATTTCAATGAGACCATTCAGCCCGCCGAGTCTATGCCAGGTCTCAGGACAATCAGGAAGAGATGTATCAGCAGAGCCATCTCCATCATCAAAGATCCCTACCACCCATCGCATCACATATTCTCCATCCTGCCATCTGGGAAGAGGTACAGGATCATTAGCTGCAAAACCAGCAGGATGCTCCTCAGCTTCTTCCCGCAGGCTATAAGACTGCTAAACGGACTTTGGCCCCTGCCAAAGTATCGCGCACCAACCACCAACCTGGACACACTGCAACAGAGCCACTGTCGTGCCGCTGCCGATCGGAACGCCTGTTGATGTTTAGTAGAGTGTTAAATTTGTTCATGATATATGTATTTTTATTTCTATTTATTTTTAATGCACACCGAATGGACACTGGTTGAGCAAGGTTTTTTGTTTCCTCTGGGTATGTGAATAGTCAGGAAATGACAATAAAGATATACAATACAATCCCATGTCCCCACAAAGTTCCCTGTGATGTATACCCATACACGCCTACTAACCCCATCCTGACTGTCCCACTGGCCAACTGCACCTGGGACAACCTACAATGGCCAATTATCAACCTGCTTATCTTCGGGATGTGGGAGAAAACTGGAGCACCCGGGAGAAGCCCCATACGATCGCGGGGAGTACGTGCAACCTCCAGAGATGGGACTGGGGACCAGAATCGAATCAGGGTCACTGGGGCTGTGAGGCAGCTGCACTATGTGTGATGCCCAACTATATCTCAACTCAAAGGGCCACTGCCTTAAGGCTGCCTGGCACTGCTCAAGCACTAGAATTAGGCATTTAAAAGGGAGAGGGAAAAGAGCAACAGTGGCAGAGGTAGATGTAAACGGGGGAAACCTTCAGGAAGAAGAGGATGGCGGATGGAAACAGAGGGTGGGAATGAGACGTCATCAAAGGCCAGGTTGGATATAATTTACATTTAGTGAGTGAGGGACAAGCGTTGACTATGATCAAAGACACAGCTTCTCCTGAAGGAGTCAGGAGAGTTCCCTTGGTTCACACCATGACGTCCAACCCCTCGACACCTCCATCCACACCAGGATCGCTACTGCCATCACTCTCCTTCACCTGAACATCTTCCTCTCTAACTGCACTCAGCTGCTCCAAGCCAAAAGTATAGCTGCACCTGCCCCCTCAGTGAATCTGTGGAACAGTCCTTGGTTCACACCAACTCCCACCTCCTCTCAACACTTTTTTCTGTCTCCCTGCACTTGTGCAGAATTTACGCATTTCATTTGATTCTCCCCCCAAATTCCATCTCTTACTTTCACATGGTCAATATCTGTCTCTTCACTTTCCTGGCATCCTGGTCCATCTCAAGGGATAGACCAGAAATCAACATCCACTATCGGTCAAAAAAGGACACAAAGTGCTGGAGTAACTCAGAGGTTCAGGCAGCATCTTTGGTGAAGATACACAAAAATGCTGGAGAAACTCAGCGGGTGCAGCAGCATCTATGGAGCGAAGGAAATAGGCAACGTTTCGGGACGAAACGTTGCCTATTTCCTTCGCACCATAGATGCTGCTGCACCCGCTGAGTTTCTCCAGCATTTTTGTGTATCTTCGATTTTCCAGCA